>NC_135836.1:9362980-9407980 GCF_029677425.1 Wolffia australiana | reverse complement strand
AAGAAGGAGCTAAGGTGGGTTTGAAATCGTCAATCTTATAAGATATTCACGTTAGCCTTCTCATCTCCTTTTTTTTGGTCTAACCCAGGAAAACCAGCAGCCAAATTCAGGGCATTGTTCACTCAATTTACAACATCGAACGGCAAGCGCGAGGTATCTTCTTCAGCCCAAGATGGTAATTCGCAATATATTTTAAAAATTCTACGATTTAAATTTATAATCACAGGTTTGAAGTCAGTTCTCCAACAATATCCTCGCAGACAAACTGCTCAGATTTTATCGAAGGTATGTTGCAGGTCCAGACGAGTAATCTATAAGCGGCAGCATTTTCGTGGCCGATGCAGAAGTTTTTTGATAACTCCCCCAATCCCCTTTATTTTCGTTTATGGGTTTCACAAGTCAAAGTTTGGCCTTTCTCATTTCATCTCAGGTTTCGTCTCTGCCCTACGAAGTTCAGAGGGAGAGGAAGTCCCTCCATGCAATGCTATCCAGAATCTGTGACCACAGAATCTAATCTCTGCTGCTTCTTATAAACGTGTCTGGTGATGATAAAATTCCGATTAAACCCTGATAAAACATTGTTTCTTTTCACCCCCATAAAATAAACAGATTTCCCTACATTCTGATCCTATTCATCGTTGAGTAGGGATGTTCAGATTACGTGCGGTACACAGTCGTGCAGCTTGTGGAGCTTCTACCCCACACACTGTGCAGGTCGTCTGGCCAAGAGGTGTGATTCTGGGGCATTTCTTTGTTTCTTACTCTTTCTCTCCTTTTTTGTCTGTCTCATCACGCTGTCATCACTCTTGTTTGTCATCTCTCTTTGCTTTCGTTTCTTATCTCTCTTCGCTCTCGTTTTTCCTCTCTTTCTCTCTCTCTCTCTCTGCTCTCGTTTCTTGTCTCTCTTCAATGTTGTATTTCATCTCTTTTTGCTCTCGTTTCTCACCCCTCTTCTCTCTCTCACTCTATAGTTCATATCTATGTCTCTCTTGTTGCTCATCTATTTTTCTCTCTCTATCTCTCTCTCTTTGTTGTTGCTCATTTTTACGATCCGGACCTTTACTGGTAGACTGCACATGGTATTAATCAAGAATTACTGGAATATAGAATGTATCCAAATATTCCATACAAACAGATGAATGCTTCCAGAACTGACCAGTTGGATGAGACTTGTGAATACTTCCAAGAATAGAACTCTCAAGAATGATACCAGAATGATGAAGACTCAAAGATTATGATCTCCATGCGCTAGCGAAAGGGAAGAATACTGGGAGAAGGTGAACAAAATAGGAACTCCATCCTGATGATGATGGAGAATCTCCAACTTCTGCCAACTGCCACTATCTTGAAGAATGATCCACCAGACAGTTCCTGACACTATCTTGAAGGATAATCCACCTGACAGTTCCTGACACTATCTTGAAGGATGGTCAACATGTGTGGCTTTTGGTCGTATGTGCCAGATGACATTGCCTCCTCTTGGTCACATGATAGATCCTTAAGAGGGACCTTATCACTCATCTCTCTTTCTATGGTTGTTCATATCTTTATCTCTCTCTCTCTCTCTCTCTCTCTCTGTTTCTGCTCATCTCTATCTCTGTTTTTGCTCATCTCTCTCTCTCTCTATTGTGTTGCTCATAACTTTCTCTCTCTTGTTTGTCATCTCTCTCATACAATTTTCTCTCTCATGGCTCATCTCTCTTACAATTTTCTCTCTCATGGCTCATCTCTATCTTATCTATATTTCTCTCGTTCTCTTGTTTCTTGTCTCTCTTGTGCCTCAGTTCTTGTCTTTCTCTGGCAGTTTTGAACAGTAAAGAATTGGGATTTTTGCACCAAAACAACCCCCAATCCCCCCCCCCCTCCATTGCATAAGGGATCGGGAGCAACCTGAAATTCTCACCCATGTCTGTTGAATTTCTACACAGAGCCAAACAACCATTTGTACGCCTCGATAGCAAACTGACTTGACTTTTATGGCAATTTGCATCAATCATTTTGGGTTTGTCATCATCAGCATCACTGCTACTGGAGGGGTGAACGCAAGGTAAATGGATGGTCTAGGCTGGCACTTATCCAGGCGTGCTTGCTCCATTTTGTGGAGTTGAGCCCTATGGCCCAAGTGAATGCTTATTTTGCCAATGAGCCCCTAGATTGGAGAGACTGATAATGACCTGATCAGGAGCTTTTATATAGTTTGCAGAAGCATTAGTGGGGATGTGGTTCGTGATGAAGACCATATATTCAAGGGGTCCCTTCTAGAGATGATGTCTTAGAACATACAATGCACTCCTATTGAGAAGATAACATGGTTGGAGGTGAAGTAAAAAAATCCATCCACTCTGTGGTAAAAGGTGGAGATGCAGTCTACATTGACAGTTTTGAGTGCATTATGACTAGTTGGGTTGGGAAGGCCCACTCCAGTCTTGAACTTTGACAAAGATCTAAAACTTACCTAACATTTGTCTGGTTCTAGTCCAGTTTTGTTTGATCTTATCATGTCCCAATCCTGTCCTGATTAGGTCCAAGTAAGGTCTTGTTTGGTCCGAGTCCAGTCCTGGTCCTGTTAGGTAGACTAGTCAATGTCAAAGTCAAAGTATAAAAATAAAAAATGTCATGGACTTATGGTACATGGAATAATATATCAGAAAGTAATTGCTAAAGTCCATCTTGAAAACTAAATTCTCGCATTGGATGCTGCTTCCTAGATCACATTGGCTCATGTTTATCGTCACACCACATCCAACATAGTGTCACCTTGCTGCCACAACCTAAAAGAAGCGCAGACACGCATCATGATTAAGAACACAAAATTATGAAAGGACATTCTAACAAGTTAAATAATAATACTGTAAAACATAATCACAATATTCTTAGTATTTATTGTTGTACCCTTCAATTTCCTTGACTTGGTCATCTTCCTCTTTGTATTCCTCATTGGCTTTATTAGCCCAGTATGTCAAAGTTAACAATATATATATATATATATATATATATATATATATATTACATATAGTTGTCCTCTTTTAAGAATGATAATCCCTCTTCATGTCAAAAAAGATACTTTTTAGAGGGATTATCACTCTTAAAAGAGAGGAAGTCCTTTGTTAACTACAAAAATAAAATTTAAAGATGTGAATCATTCGTATACCCAACTTCATACAACCATCAAAGTGGGTCATTCTGAGGACCAATGCAAGGCTTTTTTAATTAGTCATTCAGTTCATCTCCACTAGATCTTTGACTTGAACTTGTGATTGTTTTCTCCAGCTCCATCAATGCAATCATAATTTTTTAGCACTTTGAAAGAATAACGGTTGGTGTTCAATTATCTGTTAGCTGGTTGAAGTAGAAGAGATAGACAGCTTATAGAGAAATTTGACAACAATGAGGATAATAAAAAATGTTATCATCAAGGATAAACTCAAGCCTCTTTCTCAGGTCTAACATTGTCGCAAAGCATAACTTAGGCTTCAAATTCAAGTGATGTTGAAAATCTATCAACTTCTTCTTCATTGCATTATACACACTTTTAAGTGACCTTGTTCATTAATTGCAAAGAGACCTTATGATAAAGCCCCTTTAAAAGCCCATAATTTTCTTCTCTCACCCCCTCCCTCTCACTCCCTCTTTCTTTTGCTCTATTCTCCTTCAAAATATTTCTCCCCTTCTCTTTCCAATTATTTTTCTCTCCTATCTCAGCCACCCTTTTTGCTATTCATACTGAGCCATTACCTTTGTTTATGGTATCTCTTTTTCGCTCTTCTGCATCAAGCATTGTCTTTGACTTTTCTCCCTTCAGTCTCCTCTCTTGTCATTAACTCATTTCTCTACCTCTCTGACTTTTCTCCTACCCTTATTTTTATTCAGTTATCTTTCTCGTTGTTTTTTTCTCTCCTGGCTTCTGTCTCTTCTCTCTCCCTTCAGTACACAACCATATATTAATGTTTTCTCTCTGTTATTAAAGATGTCCATACCCCTCTTCTTTCATGTACCATATCACTCACGCGTCTATATTTTCCACCTCTCTTAACGTTCCATGTTCATTTCTTCTCCCTTACTGCATGTTTCTTTCCTTTAAGAAGACCGTGAGTTTGTTTGTCAGAGTTGAACCGTAGATTTTTAAAGGCATATTTTTGGTGTTTAAAACAAAGTACTCGGATATTCTAGGTGATAACGATTGGCTATCTGCGACAGTGCTGATACATGACAAGGCAATGATCTGAAGTTGTTGCCATAGTACTATCTCTTTTCTAGTGGCTTTCCTATCCCCCTTGTTTTCCCTCCCCACAACCTTTTCTGTCACCACTGTCAACTTCCTCAAACATACCTGCCAATCCTTATCATTTTTTCCCCTGTTATCCCATTGCTCTCAGACTTCACTACCACCAGTCCAGTATTGTCTCTCTACATCTGCCTTCCACACCATGTCTTTTAGCGTCACACCCTCTAGTGGAACTAATGATCAATGTCAATCAAGTCCATTCAACATTAGAGCAACCAAGCTATTGGCTCCTAGCTGTGAGGTACCTTGTGTCCCCTTAATTTTGATATGTTATTGGTAAATGATAAGCATTTAAAAATTTTATTCAAAAATTTTATTGGGTAGTCTTACATCATCTAATTCCATTAAATTTGGGTCATCTCAAACATTCCCTTGGTGGGTCATTGCGCAGGCCCTAGTTCGTGGATTCTGGTCCTTCCCTATAGGATTAAACCTATTATTAACATCCTCGAGGAATATTATATATTTTTTGTGATACTAATTAATATTTTCACAAATCCTCAAGTTTTTACGCATCACCTTGGGAGGTCAGCAGAGGTCTGTCAAGCCCATGAACTGTTCACTACAATTGATCTGTTGGAAGTTGATTCAACCTTAATGTACTACTTGTGCTGGGGCCTGTGATTGTGAAAGGATATTGGCAACATTATGAAAACCTTCACGTTTATTTATAAACCTTCTCAAGAATTCCCACTCTTCAGCCATGATAGAGTAGCTTACTTTTTTGTATTTGGGTAATTGTTCATTGGCTTTGTAATATGAGTCAAAGTTTGTGCTAAAATAATTATGAAAGATCACACTATAAATAAGAAAAATTCATATGCGCAGATACCTGGCTTCTTCAATCCTGATTGCATTCATAAGTTTGGAACACGTGCCTTGCATTGTGTGTGATTTTGGCCAGTGAAGTCTAAGCCAGTACCCTTCATGAATGTTTCTAAAGCTTCAAACATGTTTTTACTATACCTAGCTTTATCAGTTGTGATATAAAGCACCTAAATAGAGGAAAAAAATTAATTTTAGTCATTAGTACATAATAGTTTATTAATTATTATGTGAGATTATAATTCTTCAGCATGTTGTGCAATAACTCCACCAAATGCATGTTAATGAAGTATGGCAACTCTATTCGAGATGGTCCACGTGTTCATCATGAGAAACTCTTTTTTAACTGGCTTGTGCAAATATTTCAGCATTGAATTTTTCTATGTAAATATTTGAACTGTTGTGTGTTGTACAGTCTTCTCACTTGGAATATATGCAACTCACGTTTAGCATAAATGACCAATACATTCTTAAAATTTGGATGGTCAACGAGTGAGAGGTATTGTCACACTCATAATGAGGTCTAATAAAAGTGCTTTTGAGTTTGAAACCTTGTAGTGTAATACATAAATATAATATGTTAAGTTAAGTGGCACACACTTTGGTCACTCCCTCTCCCTGTTGCTTCTGCTCATAAGTTTATGCCTTCAAAACATACATGACTTGACTTTGATCTACCTAAATATTTTGAAGTCTTCATAAAATAACCTGAGATAGGTTTCACACATGAATAAGGCTTTAGACATGTGTGTTCCTTGATATGGCATGATTTAAAGTGCCTCCACAACTTTGATGGGATCCTAGTCTTACCATTTGTCACAATTTTGTCTTACTTTTTTTGCTAAGTTTGTGCTTATAATTTCAGCCATTGTTTTTGGTACATCACTACAGCACGATGATGGTTTTTGACGATGAATAGATTTTGTGTCATCCAAAGACACATCATACCTTATTTCTAAATTAATTATTGTGTAAATTATATCATCACACTTAAAATCCCAAGCTAATTAGATTTGGAGAGAGATGAGAGAACGAGGAAAACAAGTAATCAATATGAAAATAATGCAAGAACGATGACTAAAATCAAAATTTAAGATGTTTAAGAAAAATAATAAAATAATGGGTTTTCATTTTTGTGACTAAAATCACAAGAAGCCCATTCTAGAAGCACATTCAAACATTCTTAAAGACTGGGTCTACTAAAGGCAACAATTGTGGAAACCCACAATTTTAATTTGAAAGGTCTAGTTACACATCTGAGAAGGAGGGCATGTGGGCGCTGGATGGAAACAAAGAAATCCTATCCCTCCAAGCACTTGGAATTGAATCCGATGGCTGGGCGAGTTAGTGCACTTTTATTTATTCTCTTATCCCCTCTCTTTGTTTCTCATCTTGGATTTCTGCTCCCAAATTGTTGTTGGAGGCCTAGTGCATCAGATTTCTGTGATACATTCTCATTCTACAAGAGTGTCGGAGAGAGAATTCAAGGATGATCAAGGTTCTTGGGGAAAGAGCACCACTTGGTCCTTGGGGGAAGTGACAAAAAGGTTTGTGTGATCTCATGAATGTTTGGTTTGAATTTTCTCACCATTTTGTCATGGTAAAAATTCCAAAGGATAGCCTAGACTTCAATCTTTCCAATGCATCTAACATCTCTGAAAAAGGCAGTGTCTTTAGTCTACTACCCTCTCCCCAGCAAAGCGCCACCACCCAAATTACGGCCGAAGGTTTTCTTGAATGTTAAATCTTATTTCTTGCCCTAAAAATTCCCCAATAATTTCTTTAAAAAATACAATTAATTATAAAACTTATATAAAAAATAAATATGTATTTTTGTTTAAATTTTTGCATTGATTTTCCTAGTTAAAAAATCTTAAAATCCAGAAAAAATATAAATCACCTAAAACAATTATTTTAAAATATATTTGAAATAAATTTATTCTCTCATTGCATGATACTTTTGTATTCAACCCTTACTTACCCTATTCGAAGTAAGGAAATTTTTATAAATATTTTTGCATAAATCATAGCCTTTAAAATGACCTATTCAACCCAAATTCTGGTTTGTTAGGCACCCACTTGATGTAGTGGATATTTGACATTACTATGAACATAAATTTTGTACTTTTACTTTGATAGTGACTAGTGAACCTGATCAGACAGGGATCAGTCCGGACCGGATCAGGACTGAACAAGAATGGGCCAGAACGGAACCAAAGTGTAGGTAAGGTTTAGGTCTTTGCAGAAAATCCAGACCAGACCGGGACCGTCAAACCCTATCAAAGAGCATCTCAGATCTATGTTTTTTCATACGAAAGTGAATATAAGGTACAAAGGATCCATTGAATCTGCCATTAGAATAATTACATAAGATAGATATGTTGGAAGCAACATCATAGTCATTATCATTGGTATTCTAGGAGTATCCTAGAATTTATATTTATAATTAGGGCCCTAATAAGAAAAGACAAAGGATCCATAAAATATAATCATAATATAGAAAGGAAATAAAGATGTTGAGATCATCATCAGTATCAATTGGTAATTGATATCATAAGAGAATTCCAAAAACATATTTTTTTAGTTAATTATTGAGGAGAAAGGAGTGAAGATTGAGCTTTAAGGACATTTTAGTAAAATGCTTTAATATGTGTTTTGATGAATGTTCAAAGTAATGTATACCTTAATAGGTATTGTGATAAAGCACCATAGATCCTCAGTCAAATAGTTAATTGATTGTAAGTGAAAACCGAATAGCGCCCTTAGTAATTTTAGAAAGCTACTTAGTTTGACCATATGGTGAACAAGTCAAATCATGGATTTCAGACTTAGATTATCTACAACATGAAGACAAACGCATTGTCAAACACTGTTCAAATATTTTTCTGAATTTGACCTCATTTGGTTGGTCTAACTTCTTCGAATTCCTAATTACTATCTTTGGGTATTTAATTCTGAATTATTTGATGATTTGATGAAGATTAATTACATGAAGGTATTACTATCTAATGGTGATATCTTGAGTAAAATTATTTACCAAAAATACGTGAAAATTTTAGATTATTTCAAAGCCAAAATCATTGGTATAACAGCTAGTTTTCACCCTTAATACTTGAGAGGCATTTTGAACTTAAGGCAAAATAGTAAATATAAAATTCAAAATTAAAAGGATTAATGTTTCATATTTTTTAATCAGAATAAATATGTATGACTGTTGGACAACTGATAAATTACCATTATTATCTTTTGGATTTCTATGTCAATCCATATACAGTTTTGAGCCATAAATTGAAACTCCCTTCTCCTTAATAATTGAAAATCGCAATCCAAAAGCTAGAGATATTTTTCACTCCCTAAAGCAATTTTCAAGCCATTTTTCATGATTGCTTCAAGATGATATTTTTTGCTAGCATCATTTTGAGTCCATAGAACTTGGAATCGTCTTATTTGGTGCGTGGTGATTGAAGATTCAAAGGAATGAAGGTTGGCCTCCGAATTTTGCGCATCCTCGACCTTGTGACAAGTTTGTCATCTTTAAAATAGGCTTTAAATTGATTTCAACATTTTTTCTATTTATGAATCATTGCTTACATTCATAAAAATCCACATAACTTGGAATTACATATTTTGGTTAAGTTTTTACAGAGTTACAGGGGTTTGAACTTGGACACGAAGGAATTGGATGGTTGATGAAGAACGTGGAAATATTGACCTCTGGAGATTTATTTGATTTGATTTTGAATATTATGTTTGAGATAAAAGCTGTGTTTTGTTGTGTTAAATAATCATACAAGTTGGAAGCATCTCATTTGGTACAGGAATGAATAATATATTTTGGTTTTAAGCACCAAAGGTCAAATACAAATCAACGAATTTACTCGAAAGAGAAACGTGGAGGAAAAGAGGACTTGAGAAAATAGCACACACAAACAAGGAGGCATTGCTGCAAGGAAGTCTTAATTACATTTGCAGTTTTTTATCTCTGAAGTAATAAATTTCTGATCTAAAATTATTCATGTTGAAATACATGAAATTAGGCCTTGTCCTGAATACTACTTAAGGAGTGACTATATACTAAGGGTTGCTGAGGAGAAATGCATATTGTTTAGAAATATATTTTTCTTTCTAGATCTTTGTCGTCAATCGGGTCAAGGCTTTGGGGGCCAAGTTGAAATAGGTCAAGCAAACTCGTTCCATAGAAGACTTTGGGGGTTGAGGACGACAGAGCTTCATCGACTTTTTCCTTTTTTGGTATCCATTTTCAGCCCTATTTCCAAGTGATTTTCTTGGGGGATTCCCACAAACATGGTTAGAGCACATTATCACCTCAGGATGCGTACCCCGAATGACATTAAGGATTAGCCTAAGCTGTATAAAAAAATTAATGTGTCTCCCATTTCCTCTACCGCATTTCCTAGTTAGAAAAATCCTAGGTTATTAGAAATAAAAAAATATGGCTAGAGATCCTATTTTGCCCCACTTTTAGGTTACTCCTTAGCCACTTAAACTAAAAAGAACAAGGATAAATAAAATTTATGGTCATAATAATGTGAGGGGATAGACATATTGATATCATAAGCATGATCATCATCATTCTCATTTTTATTCTATGATCCTTCCCTATTAACAACGGAAACTATCTATTTATCAGATATATAGATGAAGATATTGATTAAAAAGATACTTGTGTAATTCTAGATAAAGAGATATATGGAGGTGGTGGAATATTGTTGGACGATGAGATAGATAGGTCATCAGATTGATGCTTAAATACATAGATGGTGGAAAAATTATATACTTTTGGGTGCGTATCATTAAAAAAGGAACAAAACAAAGAAAGAGGTACAGAGATATAGATATATGTTTATGAGTTGATAGATCACTGGATAAGTAAATGAATAGACATGGATTAACAAGAGAAACATAGAATTCTGTCTTACGTGATACATGGAGAGGGTGGAATACTGATGGATGAAGAGACATATATATAGATCATTGGATTGAGAGTGGGAACATAGATGGTAGAAGAAACATATCTTCATCCTTATAAAGGATGAACAAAAAGATGGAGGGAGGTAACAAGAGATACATACATGTATATGTTGACTGATCATTGTAAATATATAAGAATAGACATGGATTGACCACATGTGATAAACATATGGAGGTATAGAGAGCTGTATTTACAAGAGAGACCACCATCCACGTCAAAAACATCTCAAGTAATCCAAGCGATCAATCAGAAGTAGACTACAGTACTATTTTAACCTCCCTAATCCCTCTTTCTCAGTACTTAATCCTAAGAAATTATGCCAAAGAAAAAAATCCTTACAGTTACAATGGAAGTAAAGACATAGTTGCATATCTGTATAAAAATGCAAAAAATAAATACATTACAATTTGAAGGAGAAATATTTGGCGTCGATTGCATAGATGGAAGTAACACTTTTTGTTACCATATTGGTACTCCCATGTCTAAAAAATCATCATGCATGTGTTTCAATTCTGCATGAAAGGCTAGCTAAGCTTCTAAGGCCTTTCCCTATGAACACAAGAAGTTGGTATTTTTATCAAAATGACTGAAAATTTTTACTGCACGTTTCAGTCAGATCATACAACACCAACTTTAGAAACAATAAATTCAGAGCTAGATATACCAGATAATTCATTTCACAGTAGATCCCTTTACAGTTTTCATGTCCAGATTAGTAAAAAGAAACATAAATTCAACAACCCAACGTAGTTTCATTCAATCCTGAATTCTGACTCAAATATAAATAACTGATGACAGAACAAAATTTCAGTGAGAGAAAAAAATGGAGAACCTCTTTCATTTGGGTGTCCAACCTATGATTTTTACTCAAATTGGGTATTTACATCTCTTGAGACCAATCCTGATGATCAGGTGAAATATGAGGCACTAACATTCCAAGGAAGGGCCAAATGGGGTCAGGGAGTGGATGGGGCTGAGTAAGATGGGCAGGATCAAAGTGGTGGGTGTGGCAAGGCTAAGTAGGTTGAAGAGTGGGAGGGGAAGGGCCAGGCCATGTTGACCTTGGTATTTTACTAAAAAAAATAGAAAAAATATTTTATAAATTTTTTTTCATCAAAGTTTATTTTAACCCTCAAGTTGAGACTAACCTGATCAATATCACTGACCTAAAATGGAAAACCGATAGTCTTCGTTCGATCTAGTTCAACCAGTCCCCAATACTAAATGACCAACCTAGTTACCAGATCAAGGAAGCTAAAGATGATGCATCATACACATCTAGATGACTTTGTCATATTTTATATATTTTTAGGATATAGTGGGCCAACTTCATTCAAAGAGGTGGATGAAGGTGATGTCGAAGGAGAGAGCATCCTTGGACAAGAACCACACATGGGGTCTTGTGGAGCCTCTAGCATGAAAGCATGTTATTGGATGCAATCACCTCTTCAGAAAAAAAAAAACACAAGCATCAAATGCAGACCAAATACAATACAAAAAATCATGTTCCAAAGGGGTTTGCTCAAAAGGAAGGAGTTGACTTCAATGAAATCTTCTCAACATTGGCAACACATACATAGATTTGGTTGGAGTTGGCCATAGTAGCACATGATGACATAGAGTTAGAGAAATTGGATGTGGATATAACTTTTATTCATGTATATTTATATGACATTAACATGTATCAACATGATGATTTTATTATACTTTGAGCTGAAGATCTTACTCAAGGATCAATTTAACCTAATCGAGAGGTTAAGTTTCCGGCAGTGGGAAACCAAGCCACACCTCATGCTCTAGAAGGTAAAGATTAGCAATTGAACTCTCTTGTTCACTTTTTGAAATATATGAGCTTAGCCTGATATGAATCTCTTGATTAGGTATTTAAGTCCTTGTCAAAGTGCAGCTCTCCATCCATAGTATTTTGTTGGAGTCTCTGGTTTTACAATAGTGACATGAATCAGCTTAATCAATTCAGTGATCTATTTTCCTTGCAGTGCCCACTATATGTCCATATATTCTTACTAATGGCTACAAGATCCTCTGTACTTAAGATATAAGTAGGATAAGATAGTGTACTATTATTGGACAGTTTGATGTCCATCTTGAGTACCCTTTGAATATAAATATTCAGAATGCTATTTAAAGATGAATAAGCATTGCATTGTGATAGCATCATAATTCACTAAGTCATTGCATAAATTCAAGGACTTCATTATAAACATCACATGATAATAATTTTGATTGAATATTCATTTTAATGAAATTAAACATAATATGAAAGTGTACTTATCTTGGTGACACAGCATCAAAATTAAAGGCATAAATGAATCATATAAGAAAACGGGGCAAATGGAGGCAATTTTTTTCGATTTGAGAAAATTTTGGATCTTTGCTTTCCAAATATGAGCCACCCAGGACATTTATCTGATGCTATAAATGCAGCGATTTAAGCTCGTCAATATCTAGGTTTAAAATATAAAGACTATGAGTAATTGACACCACTATATTTAATATCATCTCTTTCATTTGTAATGTTTAACCTTAGGCTTTTCTCCCAAATATTCTTAAATGATTTATTCATTTTTTTCCTTGGTCCCATTCTTGTCTATCAAGAATTTGGGGGTAAAATTTGAAAAGTTTATTAATATGTTGAAGGAAAAGTCCACTCTGCCTATTGGGCATGTGATAAAGATGCGTGTGTGATATTTCCTCTTTTTCATCTTGATGTAATCAAACTCTCTGATAGTTTAGTTTTATAGTGGATATCATATACAATAAGTTTGTAGTTAATACATAAAAAACCCCATTTCCTCGCTTTGCCTTGGTCCATTCAGATCCACTAGACGTTATCGCTGCTCAGAACTGCCAATTCGTGTGTCATCATCTGCAGAAACTGTAACAGTTAGTGCTAATCTCTCATAAATTTTACAATAACCATTGGACCAGTAATTTTGAACTCATTTTGAATCAGATTGACTTGATCAATAAATTTCACTAGGACAATTGGTCTAGGACTAACCAATCTGTGTCCATCAACAAGTCCACACACACATGTAGGCCGCCTCTATCCACTACTGCCAACAGCTACACAACATCACCAGAGCGCCAATCAAAACATATTTAATTGGTTTTAATTCATTACGTCTCTTAAAATTATCTCAAATTCCCAAAAAATCTAGAGAATTCAGATGGATTATATAAAATAAAAATATTCGATTCTCTGTGTGATATGTTACTCATTTTATTATATTTTATTATATTTACTTCCCATAAAATTTAAAACTCATTAATATTATGACTTAAATAAAAAATTTTATTTCATTACCTGCTCTATGTATAGATTCAACCACAACTTATCATGTACGAGGGATAAATTTATAAATTTTGTTACACACAGAAAATGCCTTAAATGATACTTATCCCTACTTCTAGTTTATCACATGCCAATTTCATACTGTTTCTACGTGCCATCTAGTAATTTGCTTTGTGGTGTCCATTAGTTTAAAAGGCAACACTGATTTTTTTTATGTGTTTAATGTAATTAAATACATATGATTATGAACATGAAAAAATGGTGATGATGACAGAGAATACACGATACTTAGGTTTCAAATTTAGAATAACTATTAGAATTGTAAGAAGATAGTTTATGTCCATTTGTCAACTAATGGACTCAAATTCCGGATGTTTAATTTCTCATTTATAATTGATTTAATTAAAAAAATTCATATAATGAATTCACTCTTAAATAAATGATTAGGGCATTAATTCATTTTAAATGATAATTAAGATGATGATAATGAATAATTATCATATAAGAAATAGAGAGAAATTTGATGGTGAAATGAGAAAGTAATAATAATAGTATATACATGTAAAAATATAGGATATAAATAAAATAATGGAATAAATTGGATATTAATAGATAGATATGGATGGATCAATGTGGATGGTTGGACGTGGGTGGATGGATATGGATAATGGGATGTGGATGGTTGTTGAGAAGAAGATGACAGATGGAGTACAAGGAACTCACTGTAGATCCTTGTATTCTGACAGGGTCAAGGAAAATTTCAAATGCCTGAAAGTCCCTCCACTTCTCTATTGTATTTCAACTTAAATAAACCATTTTTGCCAAGAAGTATTGATGGATCATAAAATCACTTTCTTTCATTCGACCTACCAGTGTTGGAGCAATTCCAAATAAGCTTTTTACTTGGATACAAGTGATCTGTTTGTAGATGTAATGATGGATGTGTATAGGAGAGATTTTAAATTACCCTAAAAATTTAACCCTATAACTCCTTGATTTTGATATATCATGTTATGAAATTGGATCATTCTGAGCTACATTTTTTCTTCCTCATTGATCCACATTTTCTTTTTTTTTCGCTGTTGTCTGCTCCCATTCCATCATGTGTTTATGTATTCTTGGAATTTAAATAATCGTCTATTGAAATTTAATCACTATTATTTTCTGACACGTGTCTCGCTTTCCAATTGCATTTGTTGTGATTTATTATTCATATTTTACTGCACTGTCATATATTCAATTTTTTCCATGAATCCACATATTCTTAAGCAAAAAAAATTGTCAATCCACCATTGGACCATTGTGTGATCACAAACTGAAATGCCATAATGACTTTTTAATGATTGGTGCAACCAATCAATGGCTGTAGTCATAAATTGGCCACAATCTGAATACATCTAATAGTGGCTCTTCATACAACTGCAAAAAATTTTGATTTCTTTAAATTAATTTTTAATAATTTCATTTATATTTTAAAAAATATTGAAAATCCCAAAAATTCTAGTACAACTCAAAAATTAATTTAACTTTAAATATGATGTCATAAAAATCCTTAAATAATCCAAAGAATCCAAGGAATGAGAATATCATTTAAAAAATACATTAAATCATTCTAAAAATGATGATCTGCATGTATGATCATTTTAATGTTTATAAACATGTATAATAATAATAATGCAGTAATTTTTTTGTTATCATCAATCATGATTCATATTCATACACTAAATTCCCATTCACATATTTTCATACATAGTTGTTATATTTCCATTTAATAACCATAAAATGTATAATATATTCAAAGTGCCATAACTTCATCTGGTATAAAATTTTCAGATTACTCATACATAATAACAAACAAAACATATTTTTGTTTTAAGCTTTAGTTTCAGAATTTTGAGACCTAAGTTCATGTGAGAGAAAAATTCTTCTGACACACTCTCTCTCTACTGTGGATAATCACTTGAATGTTCTTCTCACCAGACCTGTCCTTTTCGCCATCACCATCTTGGGCTCTCTCTCTTCTATTCTCTCTCTCTCTCTCTCTCTCTCTCTCTCTCTCTCTCTCTCTCTCTCTTTGTCTCTCACTCACACATGACACACACACACAAACACACACTCTCTCTCTCAGTTTCTTGCACCCTCTTAGTCTCTCACTTTTTACTTCAATTTCTCACTCTATCCCATTATTTCTCTTTGTCTCTCAGTGTCTCACCCTTTCACTCAGTCGCAATATCTCTCACACTAATTTCTTGCTCTCTATGTCAGTCCCTCATTCTCTAGTTCTCTTTCTCTGTTCCTCTCTATTTTTCTCTCAATCTCCATATTTCTCTCTCTTAGTCTTGTACTCTCCTCTCTTTCTCTCTACCTCTCTCACTCTAACACGGACCTCTTGTTTCCACCACTATAGCAAGAGCTGCCATTGTGGGCTATGAGCATGTGACCATAAGTTCATGTAAATATGGAGAAGGAGAGGGAGAGAGAGCGATAGTCACAAATTATATGCCAAATTTGAAAAGTAACATGCTAAATTTATATGTTTATTTTCTTTAAAATGATGATAAATGCTTATTATTTAAGAACACAATATTTATAACAGTTTTAAAATGAGATTCCCACTTTTCTGATTTTATGGTATTTTCACATAATTTTATGATATTAAATCCATTTTTGAATTAATTTTAAAACTCAATTAGACATGTTTAAACACTAGTCGTCGCTAAATTATGAACTTAAAATATAATTGGAGATGGGATCATAATATAGGGATTACTAGTCTCGAAACTTGTATTACAAACATTCATATTCAATGGACATTGAATTATCCTGATAGAGTAGCACTGTCTGATCCAACTCATATGATAAGTTTGTTGATCATGAGGCGATTACTGTGGAGATGCTAAGGAAAAATCATGGGTGCTCTTTAGAGAAAGAGTTTACTGACTTGATCTTTAATCCCTGAATGACATTATACTTAAACATTAATTAGGTTCATTCATGTCACAATTATATAAGTGATATATTTACCTAAAAAACCAATAACATCTCGTGGATGGATGACTATGTTTTGACTATGTTTTGACTACGATTTCCGAGTCTCTAACCATGAGAAAACAAGAATAAGACTTGAAACAAGCCTTGGCTCAGATGTAGTAAGAAGCACACAGAGGTGATTGAGCGATCAAGATGGGATAGTCCGCCCTCAGTATGAGATGATATTTAATCAAGGAAGACGATGCATATTAGTCCCAGGCCAGGGTAGTGAGGATATTAGCGAAGGTATTCTCCAATAATCCCCATTACACATTAGTATTAATTAAATGTGTATTAAGGTTCGCCAATTAAACATACCCTAAGTTGTTCTGGACTCTCATGCAGATGAAGGATTATACATATAGAGTAACTGATGACAATAAAGGTTCCATGAGAGAGTTGGATCACTACTTTGTATCCGCTAAAGCACAAGGTGTAACTTGGCACCCCACAGGATGGAAACTGAACCTATCAATTGGGTTAAATATATCCTTAATTAGTTAATCTATTTATTGATACAGTTAATGTATAAAGTTATCTAGTAATTATTTTTGGGCATCTAAATTTTTTTTCTAGATTGATAAATGGGTCTCAAATGTGCAATATTAAAGGATGTTGGAAGATATACTTTATTAGGATTAATAAGGGGATGCCAATTTTAGGTGTCCATGCCAGCCAGATCTAGGTGCCCCCTCTTTCTTTTTTCTGTATATTCTCCACTCATTCCACAAAAGGCATCTTGATGAAGAGGATATCATCAAAATCTTCAATAAGAGTTGGAGAAGAAGGAGAGGATATTGAGAAGTCTTCAAGTCACGTGGATACTTCTTAAGGCCATTAAGTGAATGGGTTGAAAAAAACTCTCCAAGGAAGCAATTCAAAGGTGAAAAAAGTTTCCTGTAAGGTTCATAATAAATTATGATTTTTTTTGGTATCAATTTGAAATAAATCTTAGCTTATGTTGCATAAAAAAAGCTCTATTGCCTTCAAATAAAGCACTAGAATCTAACAATGCCTACCACTACAAACCACCATAGACAAAATGCTCGTCAGGTACTATTTATTTATGTTTTAAATAAATATTAAATAAATTAGTATACTAGTTATTAAATAGTACTCATCCTTTAAATTCATTGATTTCAAAATAATAAGATGAGGGGGCATCCTTGGAAACTCGCCTGCATTTTTCTGAAAAAGAGATGTTATCCTTTTACATTTTCATAAAAACCATGTAAGTATATCCTCCAAAAATAAATAAATCTTGTGTATGAACCCCGAGTCCCATGTACTAGTCTAGTAAATAAACCTATAAACCTATATTCAGATCATAATTGATACCGTGAAAGTTTCACAAAAGAGTTTGTGTAATGTTCATGGGATAACTTAGTGCATGATGAATTATTAAACCCAAATCAATCAACCTAGGTAACTCTTTTATTTGTAATTTCAAGTACCTCCTCTAAGGATTTCATTACAGGAAATAAAATCTTTAACCGTCAATCATCTTTGTAGGCTTATTGATATATCCTAGAGGAGACAGTTTATAATCCCTTTACGAAGGACTCATAGGTCATAATGACCACCCATCTAAAATATGTCATTGGTGTCTCACATCTGAATATCACTTACACAACCATGAAATGAATCTATGTGATTATGTTTTTGGTATAAATTTATTCAAGGATTCATTCATATCGTTTCAGGGAATGCCCTCCCTAAAGATCACCCACCATCTCTCGCATCCGCGTCTTCATACTAATGACTAGAGGGTCAACCATATTCACATGATGAGAGGGATTTTGTCCAGAGTTTTTGATGTGCTTCTCAAATATCCTATGAATAGAAATTTTCATTATATATAATTAAAGATAAGTGATCACTTTATTATATTATCTTCATAATTCACTAACCATTGCATATATTCCTAGTTCTTATTTAAATCAACTCAAAAAAGACACATAGGTTAAGTTGGATTTCAGGAATTATAACTTTCTAAATATAATTCTAGGAAACAGTTCCAATAAGTAAGAAATAAAAAAAATAATGTTGATATTTATTTCAGTAAGTTTATGAAATTATTCATAAATTTCACGACAGTGATGAAAAAGAATAGCTGGATATGATAATGAATCCTCCTCTGGCTTCCCACAAAAGAAACCTCAAGATCTAGAAAAATTTTGAAGTAAAAATCAATGTTAAACATTCAATATTAAGAATTAGTCTACTCAACTCACAAACAACAAAGACATCAAATGCCTTTAAATTATAGCAAAACATTGATGTCATTGTTGAGGTGGATGTGATACCACTTGTACTATCCCCTCGACACCAGGTCTTCACAGCCAAGGCCACATCGATGCTCAGCATGTATATGTGGAAATGGGTCGGCCAACCAAGAACCTGATGAATATTGTGCGTCCATCTAGCTAATCACAAATTTATGTCATGTTAGAGTTCAGTAAAATAAATATTTCTCCATTCTTCTTATGATGCAATGTTTATAATGAGGTGCTTAAATTGAATTATGATGAGATCATTTGATAGTGCTCAATATTCTCTAAAAATTGGTTCTGAATATGTGTGTTCTAAGGATACTCAAGACAGAAAATTGTGGTGCCCATGGGTTAGAAGAAGAGGAGATTTGATGTGCTAAGGACCAAGTAGATATGCGTAGAGGACAAACATGTGCTCTTATGCTAATACATTCAGGGATTCAAAATAATAGTGGATTAAATTCTGCTAAATATGATTAGATACTCATTTTATGCTTTATTTTAAAATCTGTTAACATATTTTTTATTATCTAAGGAAAATTTATCATTTTTTGGTGTAGTTTATAATTTGTACATAGATGATAAAACATTAAGTATTTAATCAAATTTATTCAATGAAAAGTATCAATAAATGGGTATTCAAGAGCAGTACATGGTAATTGAAAGTTACTCAAACTTAATTTGGAGTATATTTAATGTCTCAAGATTATAAATGTAAAGTGGCACATTATTCCTACTTTTGAAATATGGATAATCTGAAAAAATAATACTTTTAAACATAGTAAATTAATTCTATTTTTTGGGATTATAAAATATTAATATCAATCATTGTTTTCAGATTTTTGAATAATTTCACAATATCATGGCATTTTCAAGCCTTAAATAAAAAAAGTTAGAAACCGGAAAAATGAACACCAACTTCAAGAATTCCATAAATTGTGTATAGGTATTGATGGAGGACCATCGAGAAGTTCCTGCTCGAGCTCGCCAGCAGCAGCGACGTGACGCATGAGCCGACGTGAAGGACCCGACCTTCAAGTACATGGCTTGATGATTGACCTGGTAATATGTTTATTTATGCATTTCTTTGTGTTTAAGAACAGTCGATTGGGCCACCTGTTTAGGCCTAGGCTTTGCTTTTATTTAGTGTTTTGTTTTGCTTAGTTGGCCCATTAGGGGAATGCCTTTCTATGGATCATTCCCCTAATGGCCCATTAGAGCAACCGTCCTTATATATAAAGGAGGTATGCCCTAATGGGGGGATTGGACTTTTTTGTGAGTTTGACATTTTCAAAGTTGACATCCTGTTTCTTGTGCATGGAGTCCTGATCTGATTCTAAGAATGTGGCCATAAGTTAGATCTCCGTTGGAGATTTCTTGTCAAAGTTGAAAGGCGCCGTCATTCCCGATCACAACAACACCGCTAGTTTTTTCATCGCTTGGAGTAATACCGTTGCTTTCAACGTCTACCATCAGTCGACCATATTCAGATTCGGATCGTTGAACGGTTATTGCTGCCGCCGCCAGTCTAGATCGTGATGATTTGGGCCGTCACCAGAGATAGCTACGGCCATCGTTTGGAGAACTATTCCATCCTTTCTAGTTGGAATTTGTTCTGGATGAAGTTTGAGATTGCCCAACAGTTACTGCCGCTACCATCCGTCAAAATCGTGAAGATTTGGAGCCATCGCCAGAGCTAACCCATCCGCTGCTTGGAGACCTATTTGATTCTTCTCAGTTGGAGTTTGGTGCCTCTCCGTAATGCCTGGGAGTCCTAGTCACGATGAAGTTCTTCCCCAACTACACGACCCTTCAACCTCGTCTTATCGCGAACCGATAAAGAGTAGCTAGTAATAAAAGAAACATACCCCCTAGTGTTCGCCCGTCCCGATACTGGTACTGGATGCTGGTATCGGGATGGATGTTGTATCAGATACCGGAAAGGCAATTTCCGGTATCTATTTTTTTCGATATCCAGATATCAGATATCGGTATCGGATATCGGTTGCAACAGTGTCGATATCCGATACCGATATCCATCTCGATGTTTGCATCCGTCTCCGTCTCAAGGGGATAGATGACGGTACCGGATATCGGATGTGGATATCAAAAACCGATATCCACATCGGATTTAACCTATTTTGATAGGTCCATCGTGTATTTTTTATTCAAACTTTTGAATCTAAAATACATGGTCAGACCTCAGACGAAGCAAGACGGTGGACGGTGGACGCCGGAGGACGGCGGAGGCAAAAGGCGGACAGCGGCGGCTACAGCGGTATGTCTTCTTATCTTTCACTTCAAATGAATATAAGTAAATCGTGATCTTCATACTTCATAGTTGTCATTTTTTCATTAGGATCATGCAACTTCTTTCTCGCAATACCTGAGATTAACCCGTTCTTCTCAAGTCTCAACGTCTTCTTCTCCCAATTCTCTAATTCTCCATCTCAAATTCTTTAATCTCCCTCTGAAGTCTCAAATTCTCTAAATTGCAATCTCTCTTCACATCTCTTAATTCAATCTCTTTTTCTCTCTAACTCTCTTCTCCCAATCTCTTAAATTCTCCATCTCTCACTCTCTCTTCTCCCAATCTCTTAAATTCTCCATATTTAACTCTCTCCTCTCCCATTCTCTCATGATCTCTAATTCCCACTCTCTCTTCTTCCAATCTCTTAAATTCTCCATATTTCTCTCTCCCCTCTCCCATTCTCCCATTCTCTCAAAATCTCCATCTCTCGCCCTCTGCTGGTTTTTTTGACTTACATTTCTATCTCCCACCCTCTTTCTCTGCCACCCTCTATAACTCTCTACCTCTCCCTCTCCCCTCTCTTCTCTCCCTCTCATTCTAACTTACTCTATAATTCTCACCCTCCCTCTCTCATTTTATCTTACATTCTGATTCTATCTCTCTCTCTCTCATTCTCTCTCGCCCTCTCCTGTTTTTTTTACTTACATTTCTATCTCCCACCCTCTTTCTCTGCCATCCCCTATAACTCTCTACCTCTCCCTCTCCCCTCTCTTCTCTCCCTCTCATTCTCCCTGACTCTATAATTCTCTCTTATCTCCCTCTCATTCTCCCTTTCTCCATAACTCTATGATTTTTGAACTTACTCTCAACTTCTTCAAATATCCTCCCGTTCTCTCTAAATGTCTCCCACTCTCTCTTTTTGATTATCTAATCTCATTCTCTTCCGCTCTCTTAGTCTCTTCCACCCTCTTATGATTCACTGTTTATTTATTGGTTTTATTCATTGCATCCGTAACTTAATTCAGAGTTTAAACTGCAGTTTGTCATCATGCGATGTCGTTGTATTGAGTTTTAGCTTACCTAATTATGACTTCAGAAACATGAACCCATCCGGAGGCAATTTCCCAACCCAAGACAGATCTGAGTCAAGAGCTGTAGGCCCTCAACGTACTGACGCGGGAACTTCTCGTGCTGTACAGAGTTAACCTCGTTCGAATCGTTCAGTCATCATTGACTATTTTGAACAAACGAAAGATGGATACTATGCATGCTTACTATGTCAGGAGTTGAACCCGCACATTAAGAGGAAACCAATAAAGCGGCAAGCCGACAAAAGCACCAACGTATTTTGGCGACATTTCAAATCCTGCCATCCAGCTCGTTACACAGAGCTTAAGGGCGAAGTGTTGGAAGACCCTGATCAGCCACGTATCACTAACAGAATGAAAAGCAAACAACAGGGAGAGACTAGCCGACGAGGGTCGATTAGAGCGCATACTCCAGATGAGACAAAGAATTTCATTGCACGATTCGTAGGCATGACTGATTCACCCTGGAGCATTGTTCAGAATGTCGCCTTCAAGGAGATGTGGCGTTACGCGACACTTCTCGACTTTTCATAAAGCAGCGGACCATCCAAATGCATGGTCGCATGAAACATGATGTGAGGAAGTTTTGGGAGAACGTGGACCGAGTGTCACTCACTGTAGATGCATGGACTGCGGAGAATGGAACTGGACTACTAGGCATCACCTTCCACTAGGTCGACGACAAATGGGTGTATAGAGAGCGGGTACTTGCCATCCGAGAAATCGTCGGCAAGCACGATGGGGAGAACATGGCGTTCATCGTTCTCTATGCCCTAGATGAATTCTGTCTGCGGTCGAAGGTCAGCATTCAGCGTCTAGCGCATTTTATTAGTTGAACTTGTGACTTTAAATGTGGAACGTACTTATGCAGGTCTACGCCATCACTACAGACAAAGCCACGGAAAATAAGAGGATGTTGGCATTGATGGCGAGAAAGATGAAGAGCGTTAACCCGGCGTTTAGCGCCCAAAGGCACGTCCCATGTGTGGCACACATTCTGAACATTGTCATGCAAGCGGCAATAAAAAGCTTCGGTATTCCTTCGGCCCAAGCTGTAGAACCCGAAGAAGGCGACGTGACAAGGACAGCAAACCACTACGACAGCGACCAGGACAATGAACTCGACGATATGTTCTCAGCATCTGATGACAATGAGGGACCACGCCGACCGTTATGTTTGGGTGATGCAGTTACAAAGGTGCGTACACTAGTGCGCAATATTTGGAGCTCTATGCAACGGAGAGAACATTATACAAAGGCATGTGAAGATGACCCCAAAGTTGAGGACTCCAACCTGGTCATCTTAGACTATATGACCCGATGGAGCAGCACGTACGCTATGTTAGCGGCCGTCGTGAAGAAGCATGATGTAATTGACGAAGTGTCGAAGGCTTTTGGCCGGAAGGCGACGTCGACAAAGTTGTCGAAGGACGAGTGGGAGTTGGTGAAAGAGTTCTGTTGCATCCTTGGACGTTTCGCCGTATCAATTGATCATGTTTACAAGATAGTGACGCCGACGATATGTGATGTCTTGTATCTCATAGACGGCCTAAAGGATCACATGGAGGAAGTGGTCCAGCAAATCGAAGATGGCAACTTCTTCACATCCGTACAACGGTTGCATGAGAGATCGTTCAAACATGGCGTAAGCGTGTAAAGCGATGCATTACAAGCTTGCATAGTATGATGAGATATTGTGGGCGAATGAGGCAATCACCGCCGCGGCATTGATGGATCCATTCCACAAAGGGTCAATGCTCCGCTCGGTCGTCCGAGAAGCAACCATCGCATACGTACAGTCGTTGTTACCAAGTGACTCGCCGAGTCGTGGAGGGGCAGTCAAGAGGTAAAGAGTTGGACTATTGGCTTCACCGCACTATGCGGCACGTCCAACCGGCACCGGCGTCAACAAGGTCGGCGTGGGATGAATTCAACCAATACCTTATGGAGATTGTGCCTAATGAGGGTGTGTTCACTCCACTATCTAAGTGGGCCAGCACGGGGGCGAAGCGTTTCCCCTTACTTGTAGCCGTTACGAGGGACCTATTGTCCGTATGTGCGATGAGCGCTCCTGCCGAGTGCATGTTCTCGGTTGGCAACGTTATTGTCACGTACAAGCGATCACGTCTGTCGCCAATAAGCATCGAAACACTAATCACTATGAAGTGTTGGCTCCGTGCGGACAACAAACGGTGGTACAATGACGTTGAGCTAGATTCGAATGGTGACGACGAACAAGATGGTGTGGTCGCATGTGCTCAAGGTACACATCACTTAAATGAACTACATTTTCCTATTTTTACGTAATCGTCGCTATAATTTACAGTGATTTTGAAACATAATTTATAATTTATAATTTATAATTTTATCGAGGTACACATCAACTTTATAATTTTATTTACATAATTTTGAAACATTTTCCTAAAATTATTTTGAATATCCCTAAATTACTAAAAATATTCAAATTGCAAATGAAATATAATAATTTATATAAAAATAAATAAACCTTTTCACTTCTTGTTAAATCTTTATATCCGTCATTACTATATTCATCTATCTATCCAATAAATAATCTTAATATCACTCAAAAAAATAGTCCCTATAATTAAATATCATGCCAAGTAGTATACTTACTCCTCTATCTTCATAATTACATATCATGCTAAAATGTAAATCTAATGTAACCCTTCTACTAATATCTTACATACTCTCGTTATTATTAAACCACCATATTTATTACTCCTATTACTAACTATTTATAGTATCTATAGCAAATATAAATTATATCATGCATCTTTATTCTCCTATGCATTTGCCATGGTATGCATTTCATCCTCTCTTATATTTTAATTCTATTCATGGCTTACATTACTATAAAGATTCAGATTACAAATTAAATTTAATAAGTTTTATGAAATGTTATATATGAATATATTCTACGAATTATCCATCAATAATATATATACTCATCTCATAAATATCGTCACTCTTTGACATAATCTTCTAGCTCCCTCTCTATCTGATTTCTTTTACTCTTCCAAAAAGTCAAATCTCACTCGCCCACCGTCTTTGTCTCTCTCTCTATGTGGGTGTCTCTTTCTATATGTGTTTCACCCTATTTCTCTCTCTCTCTCTTAATCTGAAGCTCTTAACCTATACCTATAATCTACATCAACCAAATCATCTTTATATAATTCGATGTTATCTTCCCTAATCCGTCAAATTGATATCCCGTTTTTTCTATGTCCTTCCTTTTATCTTCTACTACAAAAAATACCCCTCTTCACTATTTTACAATCTTAATATCTGTCAATACTATATTTCCCTATCCTATCCCATATATAATCTTATTATCATGAAAAAAAACACTGTAATTCAACTTCAAGCTAAGCTAAGTATACTTACTCCTCTACCTTAATTGTAAATCTAAAATAACACTTCCTCTAATATCACACTCTCCCCTTATTAATGAACCATCATATTTTTAATTCCTATTAATAACTATCTCCAGTATCTATAAAAAATATTAATTATATTATGCACTTTTATTGTCTCAGTTCCTTGACATATGTTTCTCAATTTCGACTGTTCGACATATGTCTTAATTTCTCAACATTACTATACAAGTATACAATATCCATCATTACTCATTACTATATGTCTCAATTTCGACATATTAATTTCGACATTTAACAATTATACGTGAAAAAGACACTTCTATTTAAATTAAGAAGTAACATCTGGGGTGTGCGCAATGTCATTTACTGATATCGCAGCTGAGGCTAATATAAACTTCCAAAAATTTTAAGATGTTCCAATATGGGATCGGGTTGGAATTGGAAAAAAAACATGATATCGGTTTCCGACATCCGGATATCGGTTATCGGAAACCGATATCCAGCATCTGATATCCGTCCCGTCCCTCCGCATATGGTATCCGGTAGCGGTATCCGTCCGCCCCCACAGAGACGGATATCGGTCGATATCCGATATCCGGGACCGTCCCATTTTTCCCGGATATCGGATATTGGTTGTCCGATACCGGATGACGGACGAATACCGGTTGGGTGAACACTAATACCCCCTTATAAAGAGTAGCTAGTAATAAAAGAACCCATACCACCTTATACTCATTAAGAGAATAGATATAGGATTCAATATAAGTTTAAACACAGAGATAGCATGAAATATAGATAGGATTTTACATAGTTTGGAATACATATAGATAGATCCAACGGCTCAGATTAATCTTGATCTATTCGTTATACTTGTTATAACAGCTACGTTCATAACAGACTAATTATATATGTTGCAACCATAAACTTTATAGTATAAATACAAACACATGTTTAATCACATTTACTCATGGGAATAACTGCTACTTCCTCTCTCTCTCCTCTGTCTTCTCTCTTCTTCCTCTTCTCATCTCCTCTAATTCTTGAGCGATACGAGTTCTTTCAATGGCATTCCGATCAGACTTCTGTCACAGAGTCTGCAACTCCTCCCGGTTACCGTACTAAGGGCTGGACGGAACGGAGGACAGAATGCTGTGCTGACTGAAGTTCAAAGTACAACCCCAGATGAACGACTAGATATATCTCTGTAGTTGCAGATTAGCTCGAGAGAGTTTCATGGTCGTGTTGCTCGTGTTTTCTCTTCAGATACAGCGTGACACTTGAAAGATTTTCACCTACGCTAAAGCTCGCCGATCACTGATGTCTCTCTGACGGCAGAAGCCAGCCGTAGTGAATTCCACCGCAGTCTGAAAGCCCAAGAAAAAGCTGGCGGAATCCGCGTACCTGGCGGAGAAGAAGATCGACGGAACGTTTATCTTCCCCAACCTCTCATCGATAAGCTCAGAGCAGTCATTTCAGGGGGCCACCAGGACAGATAATATCATGATAGGGTCAACTATTCTTGACCTCGGCTCCCGCGCCACTACCGCCTCAATCCCTCTCTCTCTTTATCTCTCCCTCTGTCTCACTCTCTCACACACACTCTCTCTCTCTCTCCCTCTGTCTCTTTCTCTATCTCTCTCCCTCTGTCTCTCTTTCTCTATCTCTCTCCCTCTGTCTCTCTTTCTCTATCTCTCTCCCTCCCTCTCTTTCTCCCTCTGTCTCTCTTTCTCTATCTCTCTACCTCCCTCTCTTTCTCCCTCTGTCTCTCTCTTTCTCTATCCCTCCCTCTCTATCTCTCTCTCTCCATCTGTCTCTCTCTTTCTCTATCTCTCTCCCTGTGTCTCTCTTTCTCTCTCTCTCTCTCTCTCTCTCTCTCTCTCTCTCTTTCTCTTCTCTCTCCCTGTGTCTCTCCTTCTGTCTCTCTCTCTCTCTCCCTCCCTCTCCATCTGTCTCTCTCTTTCTGTATCTCTCTCCCTGTGTCTCTCTTTCTGTATCTCTCCCTGTGTCTCTCTCTCTTTCCCTATCTCTTTCCCTCCGTCTCTCTCTTTGTGTATCTCTCTCCCAGTGTCTCTCTTTCTGTATCTCTCTCCCTCTGTCTCTCTCTCTCTTTCCCTATCTCTTTCCCTCCGTCTCTCTTTGTGTATCTCTCTCCCTGTGTGTCTCTCTCTCTCTCCCTATCTCTTTCCCGCCGTCTCTCTCTTTCTGTATCTCTCTCCCTGTGTCTCTCTCTCTTTCCCTATCTCTCTCTATCTGTTTCTCTTTCTCAACCTTGCAGAAGACCCCAGTAGAGCACAGGGCCGTGCGTTATTCCCTGATCCGGAGGACAGTAGAGAGGAAGGAGAAGAGAAGATGGAAGACGGAGGAAAAGACAGCGAGTTCGTGACCCAGCTCTTCCCGTCGAGCTTCTTCCCCGTTACTTTCTCTCCCCAGCTCGCCCCGGCGCGCAATCTAGCCAGCTTCAAACAGGGGAAGCGGTGCTTTCAAGATCCGCCGTCCACGTCTACGATCATGGGGACGGAGCGGCTGATCCCGCCATCCGTTTACCCGATCTGCCAGGTCGATGGATGTGGCGTCTCTCTCTTTGGCGCAAAGGAATACCACCGACGGCACAAGGTCTGCCCAACCCACTCCAAGTCCCCCAGGGTCCTCGTCCTCGGCTCTTTCCCGCGCTTCTGTCAACAGTGTAGCAGGTCTCTCTGTTCCTTTCTCTCTCCTTCTCTCTATCCTTCTCTCTCTCGTCCTCCTTCTATCTATCATTCTCTTTCTCTATCTTTCTTTCTCTCGCCCTCTCTTTCTATCGTTCTTTCTCTCCCTCGGACTATCACTCTTTCTATATATCTTTCATTCTCTCCCTCTAACTATCACTCTCTCTATATATCTTTCTTTCTCTCCCTCTAAGGCTCTAACTATCATTCTTTCCGTCGCCCTCTTTCTATCGTTCTCTCTCTATATCTTTGTTTCTCTCCCTCTATCATTCTCTCTCTATATCTTTCTTTCTCTATATCTTTCTTTCTGTCGCCCTCTCTTTTTATCATTCCCTCGCTATATGCCTATATCTTTCTCTCTCTCTCTCTCTCTCTCTATCTTTATTTCTCTCTTCTGCTATCATTCTCTCTCGGTATCTATATATCAATCTGTCTCTTTCCCTTTCTCTATCTCTGCCTCTCCACCGTATGTACCTCACTCTCTTTCTCGATCTCTCTCTCTGTATCTATCTCTGCCTCTCTCTAAATATATCTCTCTTTCTTTATCTATCACTTTTACCTGGATCTCTCTCTCTTCCGCTATCGTTCTCTCTCGGTTTCTATCCATCATCTCTCTCTTTCCCTTTCTCTCTCTCTGTCTCTCTCTGTATGTACCTCTCTCAGTGTATCTATCTCTGCCTCTCTGTTCATATCTCTCTTTCTTTATCTATGACTCTTACCTGTATCCCTCTCTCTCTCTCTTTCTCGGTCTATCTCTCTCTCTGTATCTCTTTCCGTCTCTTTCTCTATCTCTCTGTATCCATCTCTCTTTCTCGATCTTTCTATCTCTTTCACTCTCTGTATGTATCTATCTCTCCCTTTCTCCATCTATCTCTTCCTCTCTCTGTATCTATCTATCTCTCTCTCTGTGTATCGGTCTCTCTTTTTCTATCTTTATCATTCTCTCTAAACTTGTGGGCCGATGTGATTGATTTGATGGGTCCAGATTTCACGCGATTTCCGAGTTCGATGATTGCAAGCGCAGCTGCCGGAGACGGCTCGCCGGCAACCAGAGGCGGAGGAAGAGCGCACTATACCCGTCTCCAGTGGTCAACGCCGGAGGTCAACCCCAATATAAGTCAACGCGTGGGGTTTGACTTCGGATGGTCAGTTAACGCAGAAAGTCCGGATTTCTCTTCCCAGTCCAGCTTAGCTCTGCGGGAGCTGATAGCTGAGAATCGCGCCGCCGCTCTCGCGACCCATGGATGGTTCACTAATGTCAAGCATACTATGGCATTATAGTTTTTCGCGGAAGTCCTCACTAAAGGAAAGGGCTGTAGGTGATGGCGTGTTTTGCTTCTTAGGAAGCAGATATCCCTCCTATGGGGTCCTGCCTGGCTGCTGACTATAGAATTTTGGGAAACCATAGGTTAATGCTTTGTTACTTGGGTTGTATAAAAAGGAGGTCTGGGTTAAGTTAATTGAGTTTAGTCTTTGATCTGGCCAGGCGTTTGATCGGATATCTTGATATCGTCAGGTATGTTGTTCAAGCTAACAAATCGCAAGTGACAGTATCCGTATTCTAATTGCATCTGACTGCAAGAAATCGATATCAGACACCAATATCAATATGTTGGCGACCAGGCATCGCAATAGATTCTGGATAATGGAGGTTTACTTAATTATGAATCTCTTAAGTAATCATCTTTAAGTTTCTTAGTTTGCCTCTGTTCTTGTGATACTTCTTGTCCTTTTCATATTTCATTACATTTTAATTTTATTTAGTTTTAGTTTATTGTTATGAACTAGAAATGTGTGCTACTCACTGGGTAAGGTGGTGTGAGAGAGTACAAAGAAAATAATCATGGGTCCCTCTTTGCTTCACTTATTGCCAAGACGTCGGAAAAGAATATGGGGATCCAGAATTCAAATTTTATCAATGGAATGCTGCTGGTATTATAATCCATCAACTATTTTCTTTATTAATCTTCCCATTATCCTGAGCCAAATGTTTCTTGGCCATCCCAACTCAGTTCAGTCTGGGCTCAGTTTGGACTAACAGTCAAATGAAGATATTTTTTGTTATTTGTGTTCTATATTTTTTGGGTGAAGTAAATTATTTCCCTAACTAAGTCTCCTTGGAATGTTCCTGCTGATAAAATCCATCAATGCTTCATTGTTCATCTCCTTGTTATCTTGAGTCAGACATTTTTACTTACAATCAGTTCCCTGGATGCCTTGACCAAATTGTTAGGTCTGAGTTATGGTTGGCCTTAAGAAGCAAAGAAGTCAGATTTTATATTTTATTTACATTTGATTTCTGATTTATTTTTTATCAAAAAATCAATGCTACTCTCTTGATCCCAAAACAAATTCACAATATAGCATATGACACTCACTCTGTCATCATTTTATAACGATTGGTCTATTTCTTTCCATACCCCCATGTTCCATGAGATGAAATTAAAATTTAGATACAATACTTTATATTCGGAAGTGGTGTATTATAATGGCAGGACAGTCGTACAAGATAGTGTTGAGATGCACCTAGAAAAGTTTGCATCGGTTAAATGGTTGAAGATTTTATAAGTAAGGTGGTTCTAGATATAAAATTTAGCAAAAAGTGTAGAATGTCTGCTTCTGGCATTCAGAGATGGGAGAGAATATCTGAGCTGCTCTCACAACTCTCTTACTTCTTTCTACCTTTCTTCAGCTGAACTACCATCTCGACAAGTGGTAAATATAACTTTTTATTATTGAATTCAGTTCCATGTTTTGGTGAACAATTGTTCACCAAAAATATATATTATATAAAATGAGTAATTCATGTTGTTAGAATCTGGATATTTTATGCAAAATCAGAAAATTTTGAATTATATCCTCACCATAACATATATGTGATAAGGTGAATGTTCCTTTTTGGTATGTCACCAACACCAAAAGTGTGTTTTATTTCATAGCACTTGATCTAACAACATTAAACAGTGACAGATCTAATATACTATATAAGATATTTTATAAAAAATACCTTATAGAACTCATTTTTAAAAAGATTGCAAAAGTTAAAGATTTAAACTTGATGTTGCAGCATGGTAAAATTTAGTCCCTCACTGGTGTTCTTGACTCAAAAATTATGGTTGTCCTAGAAAAAACTTAGTGAATACCCCCGAGGAAAAATCTTTAAAAATAAGGTAAAACAATAGTATGTAAACCTTTGTCGTCCTAGACCCCGGAGTCTTTTAGGTAAAACAATAGTATGTGCGAGGCTTGGCTTTCTTCAACTTGGCCTGTAAAGCCTTCTCTTGTTAAGACCTCGAAGCCAACTATAATCCACTTAAAGTCTATATGTTGTGTTAATCCAAACACTCAAAGGTATGCAGATAATTCAATCAATATATGTCACAGTAACATATTTTAATATTGAATTAATTATCACAAGATGGTTCAACATACCTTTCTTTTACCTAACTCCTGTTTTTTATTCTAATCTTATTATATCCATTTCCTCTTCTTTGTTGGCTCATATTTAAGACATATTTTTCCTACTCATCTTTCAAAATACTGGACTAAATTTTTAAAAAGATATCCATGGAATTAAGAGAAACTGAATATTAAGAAGGAATTAATTTTGTGATGAATTGTTGAGTGAGTATCTAGAATATTATCCCTCAGGTTTTTTATTCTTTTACTCCATAATTTCTCAGTGTTCTCCAATAAGTTCTTTAATCCCATATAAAATGGCATGATTCTAGATGCTATGGAAATTGATAGAAAAAATCTCCAAGTGATGATGCTCAGACCAAGGTTGCTGACGACATGAATTCCAGTCAAAATTTTGTCCTCCTAATAACTTCTTGAACCCTGCAGCAAAAAAGAAAAACAGACCCAAATGCTAAGGATTTCGGGTGATGTTATGATGTAACAGAATGTTTGGAAAAATCTCAAATATATAGCCTGCATATTCTTTCAGAAGGGGAGATCACTTTCTCTTTGTAGTGTGATTTCACAAATATATTTAGAGAGAGAGGAACAGAGAGATTATCTGAAATTAAGGCTCAAGCTGCCTACTGTACTTCTAAAATGAAATGGAAAAGTCATAAATTTAATAATTACAAAACATCAACTAAATCACATATGACAGAGGAGTGGGTAAGATAACTTATTCAACTTTTAGAATTCTATATTCATGATTTTGTCCTTCATTAAAAAGTCCTTAACGGATGGAATCAATAATATCTTTTTTTGAATTTTGCTTCAAAAATTATTCAGTGTAAAATTGGGTACATAATTTACATAATTATATTCAGGAATATCAAATAATCAAAGCAATATTAGTATATATTTCTTCTTCATAGAATAATAAATGAATTTAGATATAAATATACAGAGTGGATACATGTGTATTGACTACAACATTTCAATAACTAAATGATGAATTGTTGACACGTATGTTTCTTCAGTTATAGCTAACATGCCTATGATCATGCCATATAAATTTAGAGTCTTCATTCAACTACTTGATTTGTTGACCGCATGGTCAGATATCATACTCCATGCTAATGAAGGATTTCATTCAAATTTTTACTAAATATATGTCAAACCCCTTGCCTTGGAGCTTAACGGGGATATGTCAGTTTCAATATTCATCTAAATACATGCGCAGGCATTTTCATTGAAATACACTCAGCCTCAATCTTCTCTCATTATCATCATTAAGATGACAAGGTCGATGATGTGTGCCACACACATATCATGTTAGGGAGCACTGAAACTGATATTCTTCTGAAATAATTTCCTAGTGATGATGGCCATCATCTTCGTATTACTCAAGGTATTGTTGAAAACCACCATTCAGATCTAAAATAGAAAAGGTTCAAAATTTTTCATGCTAGTGTGTGGCATAAAGAAAAACATGAAATTGATCTTTGAATGGAAACCAAAGTTCTTACTCATTTGAGGAGGCTCTCTGTCATGGTTTTTATGACATCCTTTTGCCAAAGCTTCAAATAGCAAACATACATTTGCAATAATTCCAACAAGCATCAATCCAGGATGTGGCCACTGCAATTCTTCATCATTCACACATATCCATATTGGAGATGTGTTGTAGTAATGCCCTTCGGTTCATCACATTTTTATGGTTGAAAATATTTGAAGTGACACTAGGACATGTCGGTTCTGTTGTCCATTAATGATTTCACCAGTATGGGCTTTTGCACGATAAAGCTCACGCTTATTATCATTTACCTAATATGTGTCCAGTACTCAAGGATGATGGTTTTTAATGTTTGACCCTTGGCTCTAAGAAGTGGGTCATCTGTAGCTTCATGAAGTGGGTCTTCATCCATATTATAATCCAATTGGTGATACTTCTCTCTATCATTGTCATCACAAGTATAGTGCATGATCCTCCATGACCGGGACGAAGGAAATGACTTGATGAAGATCATCCCATCCCATGTCCCAATTTTTAAAGGTTTGTCCAAACTTTCCCAGCTGGTTTTCATCCTATCCCAAATCTTTTTGTCCATATCCCATCACATCCAAAACCCATCTTGTCCAAGAGAGTCTCGTCCTATCTGACATCCAGGACAAAAAAATTAGGTCACCCTTATAAATACTTGGCTCCCACTTAGCTTTCCCTCTCAACTCTTGCTCGGTTCGTGCTCGGCTTGCACTTGACTTTCCCTCTTGCCCTCTAGGCTCGCCATCAACTTTCCCTCTCTGGCTCTAAGCTCCCACTTGGCTCTCGCTCCTCTTTCCCTCTCAGGTCCTACTTGACTCCCATGGGACAAAGATACTATCCCGTCTGTGGTCCAAGGCCCCAAACAGAACAGTTATGTTGTCCATGGATGAAAAAATTGTCTCGTCCAAAGATCGTCAGACGTTTCTACATCTTGTCATTTTTCTGATCTCCTAGATGGAATGATGTTTTCATCCACGGATGAAATAACCATCCTGTCTGCACCTGTGCACTATAATCACAACTAATAGATGAATAACCCAATTTTTTTCAAAAAATATTTTTAAACATTTGGAAGTGGTATTATAAATTAATGATTCAATAAAGTTATAACTGATAATTAAAAAGAGGACATGGACAGAGATGAGATACTCTTATATTTTCCTTTCAACGAGTAGATATATGGGCATTCTTAGAAAAAAAAACAAAATTCTTACATTTGATATGTGTTAAAATTTAAAAATTATGCAAACACATTTAGAATCAAAAGGTATGAGAATTTTGTAACAAGTGAAATGGAGTTTAATTGAAATTAAAAGTTCAGACTTCCCAATGTGCAATGTTCCTTCCTCGCTGCAAAAAATGACCTTAGATGTTTAATCAACTTCAAATATGTCAATATGGGAAGTTCAACAGGTAGAATTTATGAGTAATATATAATTCTAGACTCCTAAAAAAATGAAATATCAAGAATTAGTGGATTCATAGAACCTGGATTTTGCACCCAAATGAGGTTTGCATAATATAGGATGATTTTTTAATACTATTAAAAGTTATTTGATCAAGCATAAATAAAATTACAAAGAAAAATACTATAGAACACAAATAAATTTAAGATAAATAGAAAAAAAATTTTATTAATAAATTCAGTAGAATAAAGGAAATTCAAGCTAATAGTTTATATTTTAAATGTAGATATAAGATACTTGATCAACATGAATTAAGATGCAAAGGGTTATTTATTCAATCATATTTTCTTTTAATAAGCTTTAAAGTGCAACTTTCAATTAAAATTCATAAGTATTTTGACTAGAATTATACTAAACATACCGTTATTCCTACTTTTTTGTTTTTTTCAGAGACAATAAGTGGCGCAACGAGAGCCGCAGATTGCAGATGACGAGGAAGAATTTGAGCCAATCATTGCATTACATGCCATGACAGGACAAAACCCTAATAGGACAACATGATGGTGCTGATGAGGACAAGGAGACAGAAATCTTTTGATTAAATCAATGATTAGAAATTTTCCAACTTCCAAGCTTGATGATCCAGAACTCCGATTGAGCTTAAATTTTAAGGGTAGCTTTTTCGTTGTGTCCTCTATCCCTCCATATAGTTGGATATATAAATCTCTCGATATTTGTAAAAAAATCTTTTGGCTCACTTCCTCTTAGAGAGGTAGATTGCAAGAAATTGAAATTTTGAAGGTCCATCAAGGTTGTTCTAGGTGTCTTGAGTGCTTGAGATGATCAACAGATAAGTGGGGAGGCTGATCTGTATCTGGAAGATGTCTTGATCCTCATAGAACATAGGGATGTAAGGTTAGCCTCCTGCCTTACATTGATCATTTGTCAATACATGTAGGTAGATCACCAATCATTCCCATCCATCATCATCCCTATCACCTCAAACACTTGACATTATGTGTCCCCCAATGCTGTCACAAACGCATCATGTGTTTCCCCCTCAATTCATCTAAGAAAACCTAAAGCCGTATCTACTTTCATCTCAATCCTCACTTCTACTCTTATTTCACTACCTACATTACCATGCCCCACACCATCATCTTCATAAATCCTTGACTTCACACCCGCTTATGTTTTCATAAACCCTAATTTAGAAAACCCTAAATCATATACCTCTTACCATTGATTCAATCCTTGTCTCACCGCCACTGTTCACATTCTCTTACCCTAGGCTCTAATTCTACTTGCATGATAATAATCATTTAATAGAACTTTACTCATCCCATCTTCTTCTGTTACTACTTCTATTGTGATTACTCTCTTCGCCCATTCACTATCTCTTATGCTATACACAATCCTTTTTACCTTCTTGAATGCACCCTTGTAAAGAGAAAATTCCCTAAGATCCATTCCGTGTGGAGACGACCCTTTCTCATTGTTATCCAGATAAATAATTCATGAGTAAAGGTTTATAAATATTATTGATCAAACTCAAATTCAGAGAAACGTAAATTTTACCTTAATTTTGAGCTTATCAAAGAGTACTTGATTTCATTTTAGAAAGTCGACTAAAACCATCAAGTAGATGAGAAGAATGTAAAAATGGATATGCAGGTAATGGTGGAAAAGGAAAAGCAGATTTTCAAAGATAAAATAAATATTTTTTGCAATGGGGAAGAATTTTAAATACATTAAAATAAAATAATTAGATAAATGTGAGCATTTGTTTACACATCCTCAAATATAACAAGAAGCAGTCACAACAAACCGAACTCTACATGACACATAATTTAAGTCAAATAATAGAATTGAAATATATCAATGGTTGGATAAATCACAAAGATAAAACTATCACCAACATGACTAAAAACATATGAACTACCCAAGTTAATTATTCCAATATCACAAGACCATATTCGTAAACGCATACTTCTCTATTTTAAGGATAATCAATACAGACACAATTTTTTAAAAATGAATAACACTATTTGATCCTACTTATATACAATAAATATAGTTGATCTTGTGGCCATTGGTTGAGGATGGAAATCGGGTTATCTTTAACAAGAGGTTCAGTGAATTCATACTTATAAATTCCTAAATGGTATTTGTGGTTTGAGGAGAGGTAAGAAGACCATAGAGAAGAGAGAGGTGAGAGAGTTATATCTAGAGAGAGATGAGAGAAGAGAGAGATGGACTGATAGAGAGAACCAACTACTAGAGAGAGAAAGAGATCCAATAACTCTAACACTCCCCCTCAAGCTGGAGCGTGGAGATCAAACATGCCCAGCTTGCCTCCAATAGTCTCATAAGTCATCCCAGCAAGTGCCTTCGTAAATATATCAGTGAGTTGATGTGCGGAAGTGACATGAGGAGTACAGATAGTACTATCCATGGCATACTTTCGGATGAAATGACAGTCAATCTCAATGTGTTTAGTTCTCATGTGGAAGGTGTCATTGTTGGCGATGAAGGTGGCATTATCACGGTTCATCTTCATAGGCGATGGAGGGGGGAAACCGAGCTCAATGAGAAGAGGCCTCAGCCAAAGCATCTCTGTTGTGGTATCAGTCATAGCCCTGTACTCTGACTCGGGGCTGGAGAGAGAGACCACAGTTTATTTTTGTGATCTCCAAGTGACGAGATTGCCCCCAACGTATGTGGCATAGCCGCCATGAGACTTCCGATCTACTTTATCTCCTGCATAGCATGCATCAGAGTAAGCCTCAACATGCAGATGCCCCTGTCTCTGGTATAGCAAGCCTTTTCTGGGGACTTGCTTGATATAGGTGAGGACACAATACACATCATCAAGATACACCGCACGACGAGCTTGCATGAATTGGCTCAATATGCTCACCGCATACACAATATCAGGGCGTGTCACTGTCAAATATATTAGCTTACCCACCAGGTGACGGTAAAAGCATGCGTCCTCCAGTACTGTTGTCGACTTGTCCCACCTATCGATATGCGCCTCCATAGGAGAGGCAGTGGGTTTACAACCCAACATGCATGTTTCCTCTAGGAGGTCTAAGGCGTACTTCTGTTGGCATAAAACCATCTGATCCCGTTGATAAGCAATTTCAAGACCAAGGAAGTACCGTGGTGGAGAGAGGTCACGCGTCTCAAAATGCTGACGTGTCACAAAATTGCAACAATTTCAGCTTCATCACTACCGGTGAGAATGATATCATCAACGTAAACCGCCATCACAACGCACCCCGAGGAGTATGCTTGCGCGTCACCGTAGGATCAGAGATAGTGGAGACGAAGCCATACACAAACAACAGCTTGGAGAACTTATGAAACTAGGCGCGAGGACTCTGCTTCAGGCCATAGATAGCCTTCTTTAGGAGACACACCTTCGAAGACTCTCCCAGGGTAACATACCCAAGAGGTTGCTCCATATAAACTCACTCTACAAGGTCATCATAAAGAAAAGCATTGGAGACGTCAAGTTGATGGAGAGTCCATGCCTGATTAAGTGCGACGAAGAAGGGGACACTGATGGAGTTGAGGCGAGCCACGGGTGAGAAATTCTCAGTGTAGTCGAGACCATAAGCTTGAGAGAACGCCAGAGCCACGAGGCATGCCTTATGGTGAGCAATAGAGCCATCAAGATTGTACTTGAGGGAGTACACCCACTTGTATGAGACTACATTGACGTTCGGCGGATGAGGAACCAACGTCCACATCTTTCGTTGAAGAAATGTAGTATATTATGCATCCTTAGTGTTCTTCCACTCTGGTACCTGCAAAGCTTCTAGATATGTCTTTGGAATTGACCCAGATAGAATGGAGAGGGAAAGTCAATGTAGGGTGAGAAGAGACGGGCGAAGGAAACATGGTTACCGATCGGGTGTTGCATGCATTAGTGAGTACCATTACGGAGAGCAATAGGGAGGTCGAGGTCAGCGGGAGGGCGGGAAAAACAGGTATGGGAGACGGAATGGTCGGGGATGGCTCAGGTATGTTCGAAAGAGAAGTCTAGGGTAGGGAGGACTCAGGCTGAGCAGGTGAAGAGGTGGTAGCCATGGGAGATGATGAGTCAGGGAGGAGTGACGCAAGTGGAGATAATGGAATAATGTAGGCAGGTTCCAGAGAAGTGGAACACGTGACGAAACGAGGTGCAAGAACTAGGGAAGATGGCGAGAAGAAGGGAACATCCTCAAGAAATGTGACATCTGCAGACGTGATGCAGTGATGTGTGGAGGGAAAGTACACCTGGTATCCTTTCTGAGTTCAAGCGTAGCCCATGAACACCCCCTTTAGTGCACAAGGGGCAAGCTTTGATAGGCCTAGCGTATGATCTTGGACAAAGGTAGTGCACCCAAACACTCGTGGAGGTAGAGAAAATAACTCGGCATTGGGTGCAAGTCTCTGAACCGGAATGGCACCACTAAGCGTAGCGGAGGGTAGATGGTTCACCAAAAAGGTAGCAGTACGGACGACATCGGACCATAGATACATAGGAACGTTCATACCAACCAATAGAGTGCGCACCTTATCTAGCAGATGTTGATGTATGGACACGTTGTCTGATGGACACATGGTCTGATGGAGAATCCCCTTTTTTGCACATAATTCTTCTATAGCATGATGGGTCAACTTGAGAGCATTGTCAGTGCGAAGTACCTTCAGAGTAGTATCATATTGTGTGGCAACCTCCGTAATGAACTGCTGGACAGGGGCGAGAACTTCTTTTCGGCTCTTGATGATATAGGTCCAGCTAACTCCGGCATAGTCATCCACAAAAACAATGAAGTATCGTCCTCTAGAAGGCGAGACATGTTGCGCAGGGCCCCAGACATCACAATGCATGAGATCGAATGGGCGAGATGAGGGTATGCTCATGTGCATCGGGTAGGTTGAGCAATGATGTTTCCCTAATTCGCACGATTCACATTTGAAACCACACAGATTTAACCAAGGCAAAACTTCTTTAAGAAACAAGGATGTCTCAATCAGCAATGCCACAAAAAGGAGGTTTGTGAAGAACATGAAAATGCAGAGAGCGAAAAGAGAGCATGAAGTTCAGCGGAAGGAGAATCTGCCACGAGCTCGTAGATGCCGCATCCATTCTCATGGCCCAGTCCAATCCTCTATGCCATACAGAGATTTTGGAAGATGCAGTGATAAGGTTAGAAGAAGACTCCACAGTTAAGAGCTTTGGTTATAGCACTGATAGATAGAAGATTAGTGGGGAACATAAAGGATGTTATGCAGTGGCAGGGTGGAGGTGGCTTGGGTAGTACTGGAACCTTTGACTGGACAGGGACGACCACCGGTTATATGGACGTTGGGAATAGAGGGATTAGGATGGTAGGAGGTGAGGATAGAGGGGGTACCTGTCATATGGGCCGAAACCCCTAAGTCAATAACCCAAGACATATTATTAGAAGCTAAGAGGGCGGATGTACCTGGAGTTGATGCATTCCCTCCAACATAAGAAGCGAGACTGGTGGCAAGAGAGGCCAGGCAGGTCGCAGCTAACGGAGGAGTGTGCATAGCTGAAACACGTGAGGCCTGGAGATATGCCAGTTTTGCTGGAGAGACCGCGATCCGATAATTCCTAGAAGAAGTTTGTAGTAGGTGTTGCTGTCATAGGTGGAGTAGATACACTCAATGGGCCTAACACTGACTTGCCCCCGTTGGCAGCTAACACCCATGCTGGCTTCTCAAACTCCTTCCAACAATTCTCAGCGGGATGTGACATCTTCCCGCAATACTTGCAGGGAGGGAAGGAGTTATGGGATTTGCCCAACACAATCCCTTTTTCGGAGGGTTTCGGAGGGCCTCTTGTGGCATCAAGGGCTGATACCTCGGTGGATGGGGTAAATAAATCAATAGATATTGGCTTGCAGAGAGAACATTTTAATATATAGATAACTCAAGATATTACTTATGCTTGTACAGATAATGTACCATTTTTCATGTTATTGTGGCTCACATTGACTCAATTAACATTTCTAATGATTTTGTGAATTTTCTTGATTTATGTTATTGTTATCAAAATGTTGACTTAGGATTTGGGTTCATGTGATTATCAATATCAATATAAATGATGAGTAAGGCTATGAAAAAATTCACCATGCCAAAATTGTTAATGGCCCTTCCCCCTATTCTCCCTTCTCTTTTTGGCTCCTCCCAATTCCTGATGTAATCGAGACAACATTACAACGATGATGGAGCATGCGTGAGGCTCATCAAGATGGAAGGGATTCAATGTGGCAGGGATTGTGCGGATATGACTAGAGTGTGCACTCTTGAGCAGCTCAACAGGCCTCACCCGAGGATCCAAGAAATCACAAATCAGATCTGTGCCCAGGTGATTTGATCAAAAATTTTGTGTATGTCTTTTTTATTCTATTTTCAGTCATCTGCTATAGGAATCCCCTTGCATTTCATCCAAATCAAAAGAACTAAATAGAGCTTACCACTGGTTAGCCTTGCACTCAAATAACCTAAGTCCTTAAACCCCCCTAAGTCCTTACACTCAAATAACCTCAAGAAGATGTGAGAATCTTACCACTGGTTAGCCTTAAGATAACAATAAAAAATATAAATAGTCCAAATAAGTGATTATTTGATTTTTCCTTGTTTCCTTGATAAGTAATGCACGATGGGTGTTTATTAAATCAATTTCATTGATAAATACATAACAAAAAACATTAATGCATATTTAATTGTTTATAATAAAATAATTTGATTTACCTTATTCTTTAGAATTAATATAGAGACAATATGTGATTTCATAGGTTTTATGATCCAAAAATGGCATGCTATAAGTGGCCAACATTGAGGAACTATTCAAAATTATATGTCTAATGTTTTGTGTTGGGCAAATTTAGTGAGCTCATTCTCTGGTGGCCAAGTTTCTTGACAGGGTAACATTGCAAGGTTGTGGATTTGAGATAGGGAATTCTCAAGATTTGAGATAAGGGGAGAGCTTCAAAATGTTTTGACTATTGTGTTACACTTCTTATCTCATGATCATGTTCCCTAGATAGGGTTGAATATTAGTTGAGATAGCTTTATAACAGACCTGATTAATCTCCCTTAGGTTTCACAAATTATTAAAAAACAATACTTGAAACCAATGTTAGAGACTTCATAGACAACTTAGATTCTTCAACTAGAATATCAAGCCAAGAATGTGTAGTTTTAAACTCAATGAAGGTATTTCTGATTTATATAATTGAACATTTTGAAAGAAGCACAAGACAATCACCACTTTTTTCTGGTTCATAGACAATACCACATTACATTACATGAATCATACGTATATGTTCATAAATAACCCACTAAAGCTCTAAATTCCACTGGGGGATTGGTTTTATTCTTTTTTCCAGAAAATTATATTTGTGGTGGCATCTACACACCATTAATCCTTATGCTTTTCCATGTGTAGGAGATGGAGAGATATATGTATTGAAAGCTAGATATATTTCAAAGAGAGAGTGATAGGGGGAGGTAGATATATCAGAAAGAAAGACAGAGACAGAAATAGATGGAGGGAGAGAGATATACAAATAGAGAAAGAAAGAGAGGGACATAAATAGATATATCAGAGAGGGGAGAGGGAGAGAGATAGAAATATCAGAGATAGAGATTGATAAAGATAGAGATAGAGAGAGGGAGAGAGATATATATAGATATTTCAAAGAGAGCTAGGTATATTAGATACACATGTATATAAGAGATATGTATATCAAAGTGTCATGCGGTCAAATCCTGAGCTAGGACAAATGCTTGAATTTGGCGTGGGCCAGCCTCAGTGCTTGGAGCAAAAGACTGAGCTGCCTTGATCTCTTGCAGCAAAAGTCTTTCCAATAGCTTAAGTATGCATAGAAGGGATTAGGGGAGAGGGTGGGGACGCAGCCCAATCAGGGAATAGGATCATTGCATTGATATCACAAAGAGGTTACATCGTCGTAGACATTACATGGGGGGAGATGAGGGATGATACCGAAGTAACGAGACAAGGCGCAGCATGGCGTGGTAGTGTCGCTCTTGCGCCTTGCGGGCCGCCACTCTTCGCGTGTGCTCCTGCTGGCCACACCACTACACGCGCTCACATGGGCCTGGCAATCACACGCGCCATCCCAGCCTTGGTGATCACACATGCCATCAGCACCTGTGCTGGCACCTATCACACGGTCCACTCAGATGCCGTCGTGTTCGGTGCCTAAAGCTGGGCGCTGCGTAGGGGCGCCACGCACACCCATCGCCTCGGCACTCTCTGTGCACCAATGTCTTAGTCTCTTGGAGGGATGCCTCCCGCCCCACGCCCCGCACACGCGTTCTCCTTCAGTATTGCACGCATGCGGCACACACGCACAGCCGCGCAGCTCACCCGCACAACTTTGCACGCAGCGCTACAGCACTGCCGCACATCCTGTGCATCCCAAGTACGCGTGCGGCGCTTGGAGCGCACACGCGCTGTGGGCGGCTCTGGCTCACGCACCCAGCACTCGCGGGCCTCCCCTAATCTGCCGTGCTTGAGCGCCAACGGGCATGCACACCATTACGGGCGATGGCCTAAAAGATCAAGCTCGGGCGTCACCACCTGCAGTGCGTGTTCGTAGTAGTTCACACTGATGTCACAGTTAGCACGCAGGCCTCTATGGTGGAATGCCACATACTTTGGGGCCTTACACAAAGACAAAGATATATGCATATCGGAGATGGAGAGATAAGTAAATCAGACATATATGGAGAGAGGTATATCATAAAGAGAGATATAGTAGGTATATCAGAGAGAGAGATATATATAGTTATATGAGAGAGAGAGATGTATATCAGATACATATGTGTGTCAGAGACAAAGATATATGTATATTAGAGAGGGATAGATAAGTAAATCAGAGACATATAGAGATGTATATCACGGAGAGAGATTTATGAATATCAGAGAGGGAGAGATTAAGTAAGTTCAGAGACAGATAGAAGTAAGTGAGAGAGAGAGAAAGATAGATATATCAGAGAGAGAGAGAGATGACCTAAAACTCACTGTGAGAGGCAGGAAAGCGGCTAAGAAGTCAGAAACTCGGCGCTGCTGCCATGGCGTCGACTTGCGCGAGGTCCGTCAACCGCGCATCGCTGTCTTCGCTACGTTCACGCATCAAAACACGGATCGCGGCGGAGCTGCCACGCCGAGAACCCTCTCAATCCGGATTTTCTCCTTCAGTATCGTCCTCCCCCAATCGGCGCCCCCTGTTCTTGACCAGGTTACTCTCCCGCGCTCATCAATCGGCCTCTCACACTTTTTTTTCCCTTAATTTGTTGAATTTTCTGCTTCATTCTTACCTAATTGCCTTGTTCTTCAAACAATTTTGATTCCTTGTTTCTCCAGGTGCCCCCCCGAATTGGGATCCGCTTTGATGTCCCTTTTCCCTCTGCACAGCGCTGTAGCAGCTGCGAAGTTGACATCTTGCTTGAGCGCGACGTCCCAGGAATCAAGAGCGTTCGCACGGGGTACGATCTGCCGTGCCTATCCCGGCCTCTAATGCCGTTGTTCGCCTCGCATATCAGTATTTCCGCTCTGTTCCTCTCGTGAGTAGCTTCGTCTTCCTTTTCTTTTTTCTCTGAATCCGCGTCTTCTTCGCGAGATTCATTCAAATGCCTTATGGAAGTTCCATGAACTGGAAATTTCCCAACGATTTGTCATTTTATCTTTGCGTAATCGGTATGAACATGTGTAGTATGTATGCTTTCTCATTGTGGTTTTTTTTGGGCAATGATTTCACTGGGGATTCGGGATGATGAGGCTACCAATGCTGCAAATTTGATATGATCCAACTTCAGTTTGATGCGATGCATTAGAGCTTGAAATGTTCCGTTTTTTCTAAGGATCATAAACCTGTTTGCTCATTAGCTCTTTGTTTGGTGTAAGAATCATTTCCACGCCGTCTTAATTTTAATTACTGTTTTGGTTAATGGTTTTAATTACGCAATGACATCTCCTGTTTTTTTCTTCAGAGGTTGGCGTTGCAGGTCCGAGGTGACTCAGAGGCGCACAGGCAGAAGTGATTTCTTTGCAAAAATCAAAGATCGAATTTTGTGATGTGTTCATTATCTCGATTAAGAGTTTCATCAGACAGAAAAATCTATTCTTCAAATAGAAATGATATTTTTTTCTTGTCGTTTCAAGTTTAACTTATTTGTTACCATCAAAGGTTCATACCCTTCAGTCGAATTTATTCCAATCTAGTTTGAATTTTATTTTTGCTATGCTAAGAAGATAATACGAAGAGTCTGGGCGCAAAGTACGACTATGGCCGTGGAATTTTCCTTTGTTTTCTACGTCAGTCTGGCTTCTAACCCTTTGGAGCACATGTCTCTCTCTTAATTAATAGGTATGTGAAATCTCATCTGGCCATGTGGAGAGAGAGATACATATCCCATAATCAATAACCTTGT